>NC_073628.1:0-2500 GCF_029407905.1 Bubalus kerabau | reverse complement strand
GGGTTAGGGTTAGGGTTAGGGTTAGGGTTAGGGTTAGGGTTAGGGTTAGGGTTAGGGTTAGGTTAGGGTTAGGGTTAGGGTTAGGGTTAGGGTTAGGGTTAGGGTTAGGGTTAGGGTTAGGGTTAGGTTAGGGTTAGGGTTAGGGTTAGGGTTAGGGTTAGGGTTAGGGTTAGGGTTAGGGTTAGGGTTAGGGTTAGGGTTAGGGTTAGGGTTAGGGTTAGGGTTAGGGTTAGGGTTAGGGTTAGGGTTAGGGTTAGGGTTAGGGTTAGGGTTAGGGTTAGGGTTAGGTTAGGGTTAGGGTTAGGGTTAGGTTAGGGTTAGGGTTAGGGTTAGGGTTAGGGTTAGGGTTAGGGTTAGGGTTAGGGTTAGGGTTAGGGTTAGGGTTAGGGTTAGGGTTAGGGTTAGGGTTAGGGTTAGGGTTAGGGTTAGGGTTAGGGTTAGGGTTAGGGTTAGGGTTAGGGTTAGGGTTAGGGTTAGGGTTAGGGTTAGGGTTAGGGTTAGGGTTAGGGTTAGGGTTAGGGTTAGGGTTAGGGTTAGGGTTAGGGTTAGGGTTAGGGTTAGGGTTAGGGTTAGGGTTAGGGTTAGGGTTAGGGTTAGGGTTAGGGTTAGGGTTAGGGTTAGGGTTAGGGTTAGGGTTAGGGTTAGGGTTAGGGTTAGGGTTAGGTTAGGGTTAGGGTTAGGGTTAGGGTTAGGGTTAGGGTTAGGGTTAGGGTTAGGGTTAGGGTTAGGGTTAGGGTTAGGGTTAGGGTTAGGGTTAGGGTTAGGGTTAGGGTTAGGGTTAGGGTTAGGGTTAGGGTTAGGGTTAGGGTTAGGGTTAGGGTTAGGGTTAGGGTTAGGGTTAGGGTTAGGGTTAGGGTTAGGTTAGGGTTAGGGTTAGGGTTAGGGTTAGGGTTAGGGTTAGGGTTAGGGTTAGGGTTAGGGTTAGGGTTAGGGTTAGGGTTAGGGTTAGGGTTAGGGTTAGGGTTAGGGTTAGGGTTAGGGTTAGGGTTAGGGTTAGGGTTAGGTTAGGGTTAGGGTTAGGGTTAGGGTTAGGGTTAGGGTTAGGGTTAGGGTTAGGGTTAGGGTTAGGGTTAGGGTTAGGGTTAGGGTTAGGGTTAGGGTTAGGGTTAGGGTTAGGGTTAGGGTTAGGGTTAGGGTTAGGGTTAGGGTTAGGGTTAGGGTTAGGGTTAGGGTTAGGGTTAGGGTTAGGGTTAGGGTTAGGGTTAGGGTTAGGTTAGGGTTAGGGTTAGGGTTAGGGTTAGGGTTAGGGTTAGGGTTAGGGTTAGGGTTAGGGTTAGGGTTAGGGTTAGGGTTAGGGTTAGGGTTAGGGTTAGGGTTAGGGTTAGGGTTAGGGTTAGGGTTAGGGTTAGGGTTAGGGTTAGGGTTAGGGTTAGGGTTAGGGTTAGGGTTAGGGTTAGGGTTAGGGTTAGGGTTAGGGTTAGGGTTAGGGTTAGGGTTAGGGTTAGGGTTAGGGTTAGGGTTAGGGTTAGGGTTAGGGTTAGGGTTAGGGTTAGGGTTAGGGTTAGGGTTAGGGTTAGGGTTAGGGTTAGGGTTAGGGTTAGGTTAGGGTTAGGGTTAGGGTTAGGGTTAGGGTTAGGGTTAGGGTTAGGGTTAGGGTTAGGGTTAGGGTTAGGGTTAGGGTTAGGGTTAGGGTTAGGGTTAGGGTTAGGGTTAGGGTTAGGGTTAGGGTTAGGGTTAGGGTTAGGGTTAGGGTTAGGGTTAGGGTTAGGGTTAGGGTTAGGGTTAGGGTTAGGGTTAGGGTTAGGTTAGGGTTAGGGTTAGGGTTAGGGTTAGGGTTAGGGTTAGGGTTAGGGTTAGGGTTAGGGTTAGGGTTAGGGTTAGGGTTAGGGTTAGGGTTAGGGTTAGGGTTAGGGTTAGGGTTAGGGTTAGGGTTAGGGTTAGGGTTAGGGTTAGGGTTAGGGTTAGGGTTAGGGTTAGGGTTAGGGTTAGGGTTAGGGTTAGGGTTAGGGTTAGGGTTAGGGTTAGGGTTAGGGTTAGGGTTAGGGTTAGGGTTAGGGTTAGGGTTAGGGTTAGGGTTAGGGTTAGGGTTAGGGTTAGGGTTAGGGTTAGGGTTAGGGTTAGGGTTAGGGTTAGGGTTAGGGTTAGGGTTAGGGTTAGGGTTAGGGTTAGGGTTAGGGTTGGGTTAGGGTTAGGGTTAGGGTTAGGGTTAGGGTTAGGGTTAGGGTTAGGGTTAGGGTTAGGGTTAGGGTTAGGGTTAGGGTTAGGGTTAGGGTTAGGGTTAGGGTTAGGGTTAGGGTTAGGGTTAGGGTTAGGGGTTAGGGTTAGGGTTAGGGTTAGGGTTAGGGTTAGGGTTAGGGTTAGGTTAGGGTTAGGGTTAGGGTTAGGGTTAGGGTTAGGGTTAGGGTTAGGGTTAGGGTTAGGGTTAGGGTTAGGGTTAGGGTTAGGGTTAGGGTTAGGTTAGGGTTAGGGTTAGGGTTAGGGTTAGGGTTAGGGTTAGGGTTAGGGTTAGGGTTAGGGTTAGGGTTAGGGTTAGGGGGTTGGGTTGGTTGGGTTGGGTTGG
>NC_073627.1:182810381-182813652 GCF_029407905.1 Bubalus kerabau | reverse complement strand
AACCCTAACCCTAACCCTAACCCTAACCCTAACCCTAACCCTAACCCTAACCCTAACCCTAACCCTAACCTAACCCTAACCCTAACCCTAACCCTAACCCTAACCCTAACCCTAACCCTAACCCTAACCCTAACCCTAACCCTAACCCTAACCCTAACCCTAACCCTAACCCTAACCCTAACCCTAACCCTAACCCTAACCCTAACCCTAACCCTAACCCTAACCCTAACCCTAACCCTAACCCTAACCCTAACCCTAACCCTAACCCTAACCCTAACCCTAACCCTAACCCTAACCCTAACCCTAACCCTAACCCTAACCCTAACCCTAACCCTAACCCTAACCCTAACCCTAACCCTAACCCTAACCCTAACCCTAACCCTAACCCTAACCCTAACCCTAACCCTAACCCTAACCCTAACCCTAACCTAACCCTAACCCTAACCCTAACCCTAACCCTAACCCTAACCCTAACCCTAACCCTAACCCTAACCCTAACCCTAACCCTAACCCTAACCCTAACCCTAACCTAACCCTAACCCTAACCCTAACCCTAACCCTAACCCTAACCCTAACCCTAACCCTAACCCTAACCCTAACCCTAACCCTAACCCTAACCCTAACCTAACCCTAACCCTAACCCTAACCCTAACCCTAACCCTAACCCTAACCCTAACCCTAACCCTAACCCTAACCCTAACCCTAACCCTAACCCTAACCCTAACCCTAACCCTAACCCTAACCCTAACCCTAACCCTAACCCTAACCCTAACCCTAACCCTAACCCTAACCCTAACCCTAACCCTAACCCTAACCCTAACCCTAACCCTAACCCTAACCCTAACCCTAACCCTAACCCTAACCCTAACCCTAACCCTAACCCTAACCCTAACCCTAACCCTAACCCTAACCCTAACCCTAACCCTAACCCTAACCCTAACCCTAACCCTAACCCTAACCCTAACCCTAACCCTAACCCTAACCTAACCCTAACCCTAACCCTAACCTAACCCTAACCCTAACCCTAACCCTAACCCTAACCCTAACCCTAACCCTAACCCTAACCCTAACCCTAACCCTAACCCTAACCCTAACCCTAACCCTAACCCTAACCCTAACCCTAACCCTAACCCTAACCCTAACCCTAACCCTAACCCTAACCCTAACCCTAACCCTAACCCTAACCTCCCTAACCCTAACCCTAACCCTAACCCTAACCCTAACCCTAACCCTAACCCTAACCCTAACCCTAACCCTAACCCTAACCCTAACCCTAACCTAACCCTAACCCTAACCCTAACCCTAACCCTAACCCTAACCCTAACCCTAACCCTAACCCTAACCCTAACCCTAACCCTAACCCTAACCCTAACCCTAACCCTAACCCTAACCCTAACCCTAACCCTAACCCTAACCCTAACCCTAACCCTAACCCTAACCCTAACCCTAACCCTAACCCTAACCCTAACCCTAACCCTAACCCTAACCCTAACCCTAACCCTAACCCTAACCCTAACCCTAACCCTAACCTAACCCTAACCCTAACCCTAACCCTAACCCTAACCCTAACCCTAACCCTAACCTAACCCTAACCCTAACCCTAACCCTAACCCTAACCCTAACCCTACCCTAACCCTAACCCTAACCCTAACCCTAACCTAACCCTAACCCTAACCCTAACCCTAACCCTAACCCTAACCCTAACCCTAACCCTAACCCTAACCCTAACCCTAACCCTAACCCTAACCCTAACCCTAACCCTAACCCTAACCCTAACCCTAACCCTAACCCTAACCCTAACCCTAACCCTAACCCTAACCCTAACCCCTAACCCTAACCCTAACCCTAACCCTAACCCTAACCCTAACCCTAACCCTAACCCTAACCCTAACCCTAACCCTAACCCTAACCTAACCCTAACCCTAACCCTAACCCTAACCCTAACCCTAACCCTAACCCTAACCCTAACCCTAACCCTAACCCTAACCCTAACCCTAACCCTAACCCTAACCCTAACCCTAACCTAACCCTAACCCTAACCCTAACCCTAACCCTAACCCTAACCCTAACCCTAACCCTAACCCTAACCCTAACCCTAACCTAACCCTAACCCTAACCCTAACCCTAACCCTAACCCTAACCCTAACCCTAACCCTAACCCTAACCCTAACCCTAACCCTAACCCTAACCCTAACCCTAACCCTAACCCTAACCCTAACCCTAACCCTAACCCTAACCCTAACCCTAACCCTAACCCTAACCCTAACCCTAACCCTAACCCTAACCCTAACCCTAACCCTAACCCTAACCCTAACCCTAACCCTAACCCTAACCCTAACCCTAACCCTAACCCTAACCCTAACCCTAACCCTAACCCTAACCTAACCCTAACCCTAACCCTAACCCTAACCCTAACCCTAACCCTAACCCTAACCCTAACCCTAACCCTAACCCTAACCCTAACCCTAACCCTAACCCTAACCCTAACCCTAACCCTAACCCTAACCCTAACCCTAACCCTAACCCTAACCCTAACCCTAACCCTAACCCTAACCCTAACCCTAACCCTAACCCTAACCCTAACCCTAACCCTAACCCTAACCCTAACCCTAACCCTAACCCTAACCCTAACCCTAACCCTAACCCTAACCCTAACCCTAACCCTAACCCTAACCCTAACCCTAACCCTAACCCTAACCCTAACCCTAACCCTAACCCTAACCCTAACCCTAACCCTAACCCTAACCCTAACCCTAACCCTAACCCTAACCCTAACCCTAACCCTAACCCTAACCCTAACCCTAACCCTAACCCTAACCCTAACCCTAACCCTAACCCTAACCCTAACCCTAACCCTAACCCTAACCCTAACCCTAACCCTAACCCTAACCCTAACCCTAACCCTAACCCTAACCCTAACCCTAACCCTAACCCTAACCCTAACCCTAACCCTAACCCTAACCCTAACCCTAACCCTAACCCTAACCCTAACCCTAACCCTAACCCTAACCCTAACCCTAACCCTAACCCTAACCCTAACCCTAACCCTAACCCTAACCCTAACCCTAACCCTAACCCTAACCCTAACCCTAACCCTAACCCTAACCCTAACCCTAACCCTAACCCTAACCCTAACCCTAACCCTAACCCTAACCCTAACCCTAACCCTAACCCTAACCCTAACCCTAACCCTAACCCTAACCCTAACCCTAACCCTAACCCTAACCCTAACCCTAACCCTAACCCTAACCCTAACCCTAACCCTAACCCT